>NC_085138.1:346474101-346484408 GCF_035046485.1 Aedes albopictus
TCTAAATTCGTGGGCACTTCTAGATGAAATCACATTAAAAGTTCACTTAAGCCAACAATATTGAGATTGACGGGTGGCGCAAATGGTTTTCAATATTTTTGAATGGAATAGAGGCCGATACCTTTCTAACTGCTTGAACAATTACAAACCTTTAAACTTATTTACTTTTTCTGATATGTTTATTGTCTTAAAATGTCCTGAACAAACCATTCTTTTAATTGTCCATTTCCATTATACTTTTCACAAGAAATTGCAAAAACATACCCAAAAACTTTGTCTTTTTTTAATTTCTTGACTGCTTTTACTTAAAATCAGATACTAAGCGTCATATTTAAAGCTAAGAAATGCAGTGGAGTTTTTTTTCAAAAATTATTTTTCCTCCCATTTTGAACATAAACGGCCGTTATTAAATGAACAGATACCGCCATCGTAGCCTTGTTGGTTTGACATAGCTTGACTGTTGTCACAATGGTAAAGCCCATATGCAGTGGCTTCTTTGTTTTGATGCGGCAACTGACAGAAAAGTTAGCTTCAATGACCAATTTAGAACACTCCAATAATTGAAGCTATTATATTGTTATTTAAAATAAACTTTTAATTTCAAGACCAAAACTACAGTAGGTATGTGGCAGAAAAAAATGCGAAAGTGTTTTTCATCTTCAAACCTCATTTTCGTCCATTTGACGTTAACCAATCTATGTTTCAACGTTCCATGATCCCTTACAGGCATATTTTCTGAGAAGTTATTTTAAAAAATCCCGTTTTGGTCACAAACAAGACTATGCCTGAAGCTGAAGACAATCAAAATTTTCAAACCAATGAAAAGTACACAGGTTGCTGATTTTCATATCTGATAAAACAAAACTCTTAATTTTCTTTACTATATCATCATACATATATGTGTTTATTTCATCTGGTATGTGAACTGGTACATGACTTTGGATTAGTATGGTCTGGTTTTTCATCGAATTGAAGCTATTTTTTACTAGGTTAAAATACCCAACGTACGTAGGGTTAAAGCTCCCTTAGTGGAGGTAGTACCAATAGTGGTGGTAGTGGCAATTTAGCACTATTTCAACACAAAAGCTTGCAAGTGACATTTTTAATAGATGCATCATAACTCATTAATAACTTTAATTCAATATGTGTTCAAGATTTGCCGATAAACCTATTTTAAACAATTATTTTCCTTAAACTTTTTTGCTCCTTTGCACCTATAGTGGTGGTAGTATTCCTATAGTGGTGGGTCCCATAAGAATTCAATGGGAGGCGCCACTATAGGAACCAATGTTAAATTTTACCTCCATAATAGCAACCGTGTACCTATAGTTGGTGCCTGAGTCTCGCGGACTGACTTAATATGCTCTCTCAGCGGGAGCCAAACATTGAAGATGGAGGTTATGTTAAACCTTGTCGAACCTGTGTGATTGATTGAAGAGTATTGTTATCTAGGTGCTGCGGATATAATCAAAATTGTTGTCACGATATCTCCATTTGCCGCTGTCAATCCGTTGGAAAGCGAGGAGAAGGATAAACATTGTTTTGAGCCTATTTTAGCTAATTTTGTAACAACTATCCATCAAAATTTCCATCGCGAATGGAAAATAATAAACTTTGAACACGAGAACAAAATTGGAGTAATGGTGGATTGATCATGTTTACCATTTCCGAACAGCGTCGCGACGGCGTGTTTGACTACCGAGCTGAGAGAAGTGGTTGCAAGAAAATTGAACGCTCGTGCGTGTTTACAAGCTGTGTGCCGGGAGTGTGTAGGTGTGTGTTGGCTAGCTTGAAAAATAAAACCGTTTCCATTCGCAGCACTCAGGTTGGTGCAAGTGATTTATTAGCAAAAACTGAAATAAACAATGGTTTTTACATTTTTCCTAGCAAATTTAAGTGAAAAACTACCGATTAAAGTTTTCAGACTTTTTATTTTATGGTATTATCAATTTTATTCATTTCTTTTACTACACGGAGCTACTAATAGCACCACTATTGGTACATTTACCCTAAGCACTCCATTACTACTGAATGGAAAATTTGACACAATTTTACATTCACCATGCGAGCTCGGGTTAGTTGCACAAGACGGCAATAAACCACGGATACAGTTCCACATTTATCTTCTACCGTGCAACACGGTGAAATAGCCGTACATCTCAAACAGCAGATTAGTGCACGAATCAATGCCAAAATCTGACTTTTTATATGTTTACCGATTTGGTTCTAGCGATTCCCAACTAACAATCGTTAGCCACAATCAAGCATGCATGCTGAATTGTTGCTTTATAATAGTAATGATAGCTGAACTAAAACTATGCTATACACATTACTGTACAATTGCTTTTTCAATAGAAAAAGTAGCCAATGTTCAAACTTTAGTGTCGGTATTGACAATGATAATTCAAAGCGTTTATTAAGAGTTTATTAAAATTTCTGTTCGACTTGCAGTAACTCTTTTACAAAAAACTTTAACGAGACCTTTTTCTGCTACTTGTCAAGCTGATGTACAAATTAGCACATATATCTGTATAATGTGTTTTTCACACGTCGTATAAACGTTTTATTTACATAATACTTCGACTCGGAGTACAGGATGAAAAACACGTGTTTTTTACTGAACAGCAGCTGAACTAATGTGTTGTTCAGTTGTTAACCATAATGTTCTGTTAATTTACCACTGATGAATAGGAGGCGAAGTTTGATCATTATTAAACCACGAGAAGTTTATGTTTTGGTTTGACTGCTGCAATCCAACATCTCTAGGATGGTGCAGATAGGAAGGCATGCGGCTGGCAATTAACGGGTCTCGAGTTCAAATCTTGAACCAGTCTTGGCCAAGTTTGACGATGTGGTACTCGGTTTCTAGTAAACCGATTTGGCTGAAATTTTGGCAGCCGACACGGATTTATGAGAATTTTGATTTGTATCAAATTGATTGAGTTCTGTGCACTACTTCCAAAGTTACAGATATACGGTGCGACAAAATTCTGACACCAAATTTTTATGGAGGATATTTGTGGTCAATTCAATAAAAATGTCCTCATGTTTAAATTTATTTATTTATCTATGTCTCCAACGAATGTTGCACAGACTGGAAATCTAAAACTAAATTAAAAACAATTACACACATTATCAAACACTAGATCAAACATAAGATCAGAACAAACAGCAATAACTTAGAAATGCAACAGAAAATAATACAAAGTTTAACATACAATGAGCATCAGCTTCAATAACATCATGAACATAAAATAGTTTAAAGATATGTAAGTCTTCAAATATTACAACAGTATTGTTTTACGGCCTCCAAGTCTTCGTTGAACGATGTCGAAACTCTCGAAATTTAATTCCAGTCGGCCATGTCGATTCACGCATTGCTAGATCCTTCCACTTCCAATCCAAAACCACTTTGAATGATACGAAATCCAGGAGCCTATAATCCGCATTTTTCGAAACAAGCTTTACCAGACTCACGCGATCATCAGCTGGAACACCTAGGCAACTATATATTATCGTTTTGACCTCTTTCGCAGTAGTATAGCAGTCGATGTTCGTTAAAAGTAATGAGAAGCCTCGTTCGTCTGTTGTCGTTTCACTCGTCTCATGCAGCCCATCGCGATCAGGTATTATCTCGTCATTGTGGCTGTTGTTTGTTTTACTCTTCACATCAGCTATTGCGATTGGAGAAGAGTGAACGATGTCTCTTTTTGTTGCAGATATTCCGTGTGAAACTATTTCTTGTAGCGTGTCCATAATCTCCGAAACTTGAGATTTCAACTCATCGATTTCGGAATGAATATTCGGTGTTGGAGGTGACAATGGTGTTTGGTCAACATCTTTCCAATTGTTGAAGTCGAAGAGGCATTCGGTGCATAGCCATATAACTTCTCTTGATGCAGCACGAATCAGCTCTTTTCTAATACCCACACATGATAAGTGGTATGAGTTCTTACAACGCCCAGCACAATCAACGAATAAATCAAACCCTCTATACATACCCACTGCGCAACTCTTGCAGTGGACCATGTTTCTACAGCTTGAATTCATTATTTGCTGGATCAATTTCACAGAAATTTAACGTGGAAATGTAAACGAAACGCCGAAATCTCAAACGAGCAAGAGTTTGAAAAATTAATAATCGTTTACCGACGGCACAATCGCGAAATTCGTTTGGAGCGGTGCAAGCGTATACCAACTCAACTCTAAACACTCAAACACGCAAATGGCATCCTTAATCTTGGCACTTGTTTATCAACCATCACGTATCAGATACTCTCATATATCAATTGATTATGTCCCTCTGATAGTGGTCCTATCATTTTGTTGTTTCGTATATCGTAACTTTTGATGTAGTGAGCAGAAATCACTCAATTAAATACAAATCAAAATTCATGTAACTCCATGGCGACTGTTAAAATTTCAGCTAAATCGGTTCACTAGAAACCGAGCATCACATCATCAAACTTGGCCATTTTGTATGAAAAATGACTGGTGGTCTTATTGTTTTGTCCGACACTGTATGTGTAGTTATTATTTCATAATAGTTGTTCACAGCATATTAGTGATCATAAATTCTCGTGGAAATTGAAAAAAAAATCATTTTATTTATTTTTTATTCATCTTGCTAAAGCTGAATAAGAGCTGTACTATATATTTGTAAAACGCTTTTAACATCCAATCAGTTTAGTTGGTACACAACACTTTACTTTATAATTTCTTTCAAACTTGTATGAACAGAACCCGAACAACAGTTGTACCGGAAAATTATCCGTTCGTTGTTCAGCATCCTGCTGAATAAATTCGTCATAAATGTACTTTTTAAATGAGTGATTGTTAGTTGGGTTGCTAGCTCGACTTCAACCGTAGATGTTCAATGTATGTAGAGATAATAAAGCAATTAATCTGAAAAATATTAAAAACTTATCGGATTTGTTAAAGAATTTTTAGCAAGACCCGATATTTTGATAAATATTTTTTTTATCCGCCCCCTCAAAATGCAAAATCCAGCCAACATTTTTTGAAGGGGAGGGGGGGGGGGGAGACAAAAAGTCAAAATTAAATTTGTATCAGCCTAAATTCCATATATTCACAAACTACGCGTTAGGCAAATTTTAAAGACACATTAAAACTGAATGTTTCAAGCTTTTTTAAATTTTGATTTACGTGTATTTTAACGTTTGCTAATTCTTCACTCAAGATGGTTCTTGCTGCCAGGTGTTCGCTATACCTGATTTCGTCATTTGTGCATTTGAAGTTCTGACGCAATGTTGAACCGAGATAAAATGTTTGTCCTGTTTTTTTTTCTCCGGCATAACCAAAGCTGTTAGCACAACAGCTAGTTTTTTTTAACTAATCGTGCTTTTCAAGGGGTTTCTGGAGCGTTACAAGGGAGTTTCCTGAGTTTTCAGGGTGTTTCAGGGGCTCTCTAAGGCTGTTTCGTGGGGTTTCAGGGGGTATAAAAGATGTTCCAGCAAAGTTCCATGGGGTTTCAGAGGCGTTCTGTAGGCTTTCCAGGTTGTATCAGGAGCGTTCCAGAGGACATAATGGGCGTTTCATGGGATTATTACCATACAAGTTGTTAATATTGCGTGACTCGCCCATACATTTTTACATGGGATGAAATTGACCTCAAAGTGACTTTTTTCGACATTTATATGGGAAATCGAAAATAGAAAAAAAAAACAGAAATTAAAAAAAAACCAAGATGAAATATTTTAAGCCGCACAGATTTTTAAACTAGAGGTCCAAATCTTCGATCCTAGCGAAAAACATTTGGGGTACATTCACTTTTCCTAATACTTCCCTTTGGACATAGCGTGTGATGCTTACTGTCACCGACGCTTGCTAGGAGAAAGACAGCCAAGGGAAATGTCACTAATCTTCGTTCACACCCCACACAAGTAATTGTCTCATTTTCTTGACTCCATTGACGCTGATCTGAATAACTGATTTGCTGTACACACTTGGAAAAAATCACCGACGTCGGTAATTTTTTTACCGAAATCTCAACCGTTAAGTTTTTCACCGGAAAAATTCGGCAACGTTACCGAACTTCGTTAAATTTTGACAGATAAACGATAACATTTTACCGAAATTTGGTAATTTTTACAGGATTTCGGTAAAAAACCATTACCGATCGCTCAGCTGTTCAGATTTCGGTAAAAATTACCGAACGCGAGTAGCTGTGTATATCCCACAGTAATCAGATTTAGTAACAACAAGCATTTTCCAATCCAGGCTATCCAAGTCGAGTTAGACAGCGGAACGGATCTTCATGTGGGTTCCCGGCCACTGTGGCATACCAGGCATTGCTCATGCTGACAAACTTTCGAGCATACACTTGTAGAAGTTCGACTGGGAAGTTGACTTATTTCTCGTGGGATTTCGACTTTCAGTCTAAGAAAAGCGTTGATTTTCTTATCTCATCGCCAACGTTTCGATCATAAGCCGGAACAGCCGGATACTTCGTTTGCCGTGGGGGTTTGTTTATTCCTCCCTTCGGCGCACGGGCCTACCAGGAGATGATATTAGAATATGGATTAAAATGGCGTAAGAAATGCATTGACAACTGAGTGGAACCAGTTTATTCGACAAATCATCAGAAGTTGTTTCACGCACGTATCAACTGAACTGGTTTAGTCACGTCTTCGTACTGGCCATACGCGTGTATAATGGGTGGTGGCCGATACTTTCACTGCCCATATTCGCATATTCGACGTAACCACCATTGTCAAAGTCAGCATACACAATCTAATAGCGAACACATGTACAAATTTGCGAGTAATATTATTTAATATAGTACAAGATTCAACCCTCTTTTAGATGTCAACGTGTAAAAAATCTCAAATTTTGTATTGTTCATTGCTAAAATTTGAAAAGTGTGTTGAAACGTACAGTGGCGCTTATGTCAACTATGCGAATATGGGCAGCTCATATAATCTGCGAAATGTATGTTATTCATCGTACAGCGTTTCATTAATAAACGTCTGATCCTTCAACACCTCTGTAGTCAGCATGACATTACAATGACTAGTCTTGCAATACGACGCAGTATGTGAAAAGACTGTGTTAAACTTCCTCAAAAAGAAAAAAAAGCTAGACTTTTCAATTAAATTTGACTCCAACACGGATTCTCTAACGACAAAACAACATCAAACCACGTAAGGCTGAAATCCATTTCAATTTTCTCTCATGTCAACTACCACAACCCGAGAAGAGGAAAAAAGCTCAATAATAGCATATTTTGATATGGAGAACAAAAAGTGATATTTATTTGTTTGAGATAAGAGGTAAAAGTACTGAAAATAATATCTCAATTTTACTCCTGGAACATTTAGCTCTTGGTAAGATCTAACCAATAGCAGTGAGCTCTTTCATTGATCTTCAAATATCATATTTTGCTATTGGTTAGATGGTTCAAGAACCAATTTTTGCTATTATTTTCAGTACTTTTACCTCTTATCTCAAACAAACCAATATCACAATTTGATCGTCAGTACTTGAACTCTGCCTGGGAAACTATAACCAGCCCATCTCCCCTCCCTTCCCACGGAAAGTTTTGGTCAATATCCAATATTCTGAGGGGAACATAAAAAGATAATTCAAACATATTAAAAATATTACGGTGAAATTAGTGCCGCCTAGAAAATTTCTTAACAAATCCGATGATTTTAACAATGATGTTTAATTGTTTGGGTATTTTTCCATCATCTACATTTATTATTTTTCATCCCCCCAAGCACTGTGGCAAAAGAAGAAAATAATGAGATTTGTTCTGGCCAATCACACGGTTCACGATACGGAAATAATGATCTTTAGAACATCTACCTTAAGGAAGGACCTTCCTGGTCCCGCTTAAATGGCAGTTTTGTTTAAGAGTACCGTAATCCGCACGCAGAAAAATAAATTGTAAACACAATTAAATTGTAGTTCAAATCAACCGCTTTTTCAGTTTACTATAGCGACAAACTAATTTCTAGTTTAAACTGAACTGTTCTATTGTTTGATAATACAAATATTTTCATTTGTCGAAAACAGAGATATGGTATTTTCAACATGAAATAATGGATTGATTCAAACGACTGCACTTTTGCCACTAACAAACCCGGAATGTGATTGTGTTGGTGACGGCAGCAACTGCGGCAGCTCGGAAATCTATTTTTAGACTGCCGGTAAGCGGAACGATTAAAAAAAAAAGACAAAAAAGGCGAAACTGATCAACTTTTTGCGAACGCTGTCGTGAGTACCTGCGCGTTATCCATCACGGCCAAAGCTGCACTTGGAAGTTGGCGTGATGGATATGCTGCACCTTCTTCGTTGTGGCGATGTTGGGGTAAGCATTTTATAGATGTGTGAGTGCTTCCGGACCATGTTTATGGTTTTTATTTTGTTGAAACAAATGAAATTTTTGACATTATATGAAATGATGTTAATCGGTTGTTTTATCGATAAACTCCAAATGAAAACAATTAAATATAACTTTGGAATAAGTAAATTCTCAGTTTGAAAATCAACCATGCGTTTTTATTATTTTAAACAAGCGCCATTATTCTGCGTGCGGGGTAATTTTGATCAGAATTTTCGATCTTTCTTGAATAATTCTCTTGTTAAAGCAAACGTTACATGTTTGATAATTTTAAAACAAGTACTGGCCCACTAAGTATGTGTTAGGCTACTCTAAAAAGTATTGCTAAGCTTTGAAACATGTTTTAAATAGGCATGTTAATCTATTTTTAATTTTTGATTTTGTTGGTTTGGGGTAACATTGATCATGTTAGGATCAACGTTCGTTTGTGTTGAAAAGTACCCTTACTTACTAAATTCGGGGTCGTTGATTTCAAATATGTTGTCCAAAATCTTACAAGTTATGTACTTTTTGAGTTATTTTAGGATTAAAATCCTCCGAACCGCGAATAACGCCTAAAGGTAGGCAATGGCTTAAGCAATTGATAGCTTACTTTTAATAAAACGTATATTTTATTGAAAAATAGCATTTTCATAAAAATTTCGTTTATAAAATCCAACTCTAGGATATCATATTGAAGTGATACAGTGATTTAGAACCTCATACAATTAGTATTCATGCCATGCATGAATGTTTGATAATGTATATCATTGCGTTACGAAACACAGTCATGGAAATATCGATTTATTTCAATGTTTATGAAATACAATTTTCATGTATTACATGTCTATTAGCTAAATAAAAGCAGATAACGATATACCATTCGATAGCAGAAACTGATTCAATATAAAATGCTTGTTTGAACATTTCATGAGGTAGGTCAAGTAGATCAATGTTACCCCGCTGATAAATGATACCCCGTTTTACGGTACTCAGCACTTTATATTTAGGGGATTCTCGGGAAATACGCACCCCTGGGGAAAAACGCCCCTACGCTATTTCATTATATAATTGAAGTATCCTTCAGAGGCAGCTAAAGTAGACCTAATATTGAGCCGATTGAGCCGATCAAGCCCGAGAATAACTAGAATATTTGAATGAAAAGCGTGGAAAACGATGATTTTCCACATTTGTAAAGATGCTTCAACGTGGAATTTAAGCGATTGTGCGCTGATTATATGGGGTGAACCCATTAACTACCATTCGCCCCCTACACCAGCATCTGCTGCTTTAAATAGTTAAATGGAGCCCCTTGGTATTTTATTAGAATGCCATAGGACGTTTTGCCCCACTTCAAGGTGCGTATTGCCCCCAACAGTTTTTCAGCACCTAAAATGTGATACTTTTTTGAATTGTTTATTTGAATAGGTAAATTTGATATTAGGCGGGCCAAAAGTTGGCGTCTCTTAGTCAAAGTTGTCAATTATATTTCAAAACGCAAGACACCCATAAAATCATCTTCATCTTAGTTATTGCACTCCGTTTGCCTAGGGAGTACATATTACCCCACCTTCCCCTACATGTAACGCTGGAAGGTAGCCTTCTGGTGCTTTCGGTTTTCTTTTTTAAGAGCCTCGGACTGTAAATCTTTTTAACCTTTCTTAGTCCCTAAAAAATAGTTACAAATAAGACCATAGGATCATTCTTGACCCCAATCTTTGGACAGCTGAACTGTAGTCATAGAAATCCCTCAGGAGATGTTGTCGATCAAGTCTTCCATAGTTTCGTGACGCTTACTTTTTTGAAAATCTCAAACTGAAACCCCACATCAAGTAATACGCAGTCCTATCTGTAGTTACTATTTATAATTGATCGTTTGATCGATAATTGAAAAGCTGGTGGCGCTGTTCGTTAAAAACATGTTTTTTTTTGTTGATTGATACAAAGGTTGCATTCCATT
>NC_085138.1:346484431-346512457 GCF_035046485.1 Aedes albopictus
GTTCATAGGTTTTATACTGTTAATCTTTTGGAAAATGTATTGGCAGTGATGTTAGCAGTAAACTCTCCAGCATTAAAACTTGCGAAGTTTTATAGATTTATAACCTAAAACTAAATATTGATAGTTTCATCATAACACAGCATAGTGCTGATCTAAATTAATAAAGAACACCGTAAAATTTGGGAACATCGTACTTTTTCTTCTATGTTACGGTCGCCATATCAGGGATGATCACGGTCGCCATGTTAATAGTCAGTCTGGATTAACACCCAGGTAAATCCCTGAGCGAATTCCTGTAAAATCTCTGAGGGAAGGCCAGGAATTCCAGGTGGAATCCCAGATGGAATTCCAAGTAAAATCCCAAATGGAATTCCATGAGAAGTCCTGAGGGAATTCCAGGGAAATCCCTGAGGGAATTCCAGGTGGAATCCCAGAGGGAATTCCAGGTGGAATCCCAGAGGGAATTCCAGGTGGAATCCCAGAGGGAATTCCAGGTGGATCCCAGATGGAATTCCATGAGAAGTCCTGAGGGAATTCCAGGGAAATCCATGAGGGAATTCCAGGTAGAATCACAGAGGCAATGCCAGGTGGAATCCCAGAGGGAATACCAGGTGGAATCCCAGAGGGAATTCCAGGTGGATCCCAGAGGGAATTCCAGGTGGAATCCCAGAGGGAATTCCAGGTGGAATCCCAGAAGGAAATTCAGGTGGAATCCCAGAGGGAATTCCAGGTGGAATCCCAGAGGGAATTCCAGGTGGAATCCCAGAGGGCATTCCAGGTGGAATCCCAGAGGGAATTCCAGGTGGAATCCCAGAGGGAATTCCAGGTGGATCCCAGATGGAATCCCATGAGAAGTCCTGAGGGAATTCCAGGGAAATCCATGAGGGAATTCCAGGTAGAATCCCAGAGGCAATGCCAGGTGGAATCCCAGAGGGAATTCCAGGTGGATCCCAGAGGGAATTCCAGGTGGAATCCCAGAGGGAATTCCAGGTGCAATCCCAGAGGGAAATCCAGGTAGAATCCCAGAGGGAATTCCAGGTGGAATCCCAGAGGGAATTCCAGGTGGAATCCCAGAGGGAATGCCAAGTGGAATCCCAGAGGGAATTCCAGGTGGATCCCAGAGGGAATTCCAGGTGGAATCCCAGAGGGAATTCCAGGTGGAATCCCAGAGGGAATCCCACAGGGAATTCCAGAGGGAATTCCAGGTGGAATCCCAGAGGAAATTCCAGGTGGGAATTCTAGGTGGAATCCCAGAGGGAATTCCAGGTGGAATCCCAGAGGGAATTCCAGTGGGGATTCTAGGTGGAATCCCAGAGGGAATTCCAGGTGGAATCCCAGAGGGAATTCCAGTGGGAATTCTAGGTGGAATCCCAGAGGGAATTCCAGGTGGAATCCCAGAGGGAATTCCAGGTGGAATCCCAGAGGGAATTCCAGGTGGAATCCCAGAGGGAATTCCAGGTGGAATCCCAGAGGGAATTCCAGGTGGAATCCCAGAGGGAATTCCAGGTGGAATCCCAGAGGGAATTCCAGGTGGAATCCCAGAGGGAATTCCAGGTGGAATCCCAGAGGGAATTCCAGGTGGAATCCCAGAGGGAATTCCAGGTGGAATCCCAGAGGGAATTCCAGGTGGAATCCCAGAGGGAATTCCAGGTGGAATCCCAGAGGGAATTCCAGGTGGAATCCCAGAGGGAATTCCAGGTGGAATCCCAGAGGGAATTCCAGGTGGAATCCCAGAGGGAATTCCAGGTGGAATCCCAGAGGGAATTCCAGGTGGAATCCCAGAGGGAATTCCAGGTGGAATCCCAGAGGGAATTCCAGGTGGAATCCCAGAGGGAATTCCAGGTGGAATCCCAGAGGGAAATCAACACTGAGAAAAATTTCTACTCAATGACTGAGTTGGCCTTACTCAGAAATCGAGAAATCCTTTGTTTTCTTACTCAGTTTCGGCTAAAAGTGGGACAACCCATTGGCAATGGGTTGTCCCACTTTTAACGGAAACTGAGTAAGAAAACAAAGGATTTTTCGATTTCTGAGTAAGGCCAACTCAGCCACTGAGTAGAAATTTTTCCCTGTGAAGGTGTAATCCCAGAGGGAATTCCAGGTGGAATCCCAGAGGGAATTCCAGGTGGAATCCCAGAGGGAATTCCAGGTGGAATCCCAGAGGGAATTCCAGGTGGAATCCCAGAGGGAATTCCAGGTGGAATCCCAGAGGGAATTCCAGGTGGAATCCCAGAGGGAATTTCAGGTGGAATCCCAGAGGGAATTCTAGGCGGAATCCCAGAAGGAATTCCAGGTAGAATCCCAGAGGGAATTCCAGGTGGAATCCCAGAGGGAATTCCAGGTGGAATCCCAGAGGAAATTCCGGGTGGAATCCCAGAGGGAATTCCAGGTGGAATCCCAGAGGGAATTCCAGGTGGAATCCCAGAGGGAATTCCAGGTGGAATCCCAGAGGGAATTCCAGGTGGAATCCCAGAGGGAATTCCAGGTGAAATCCCAGAGGGAATTCCAGGTGGAATCCCAGAGGGAATTCCAGGTGGAATCCCAGAGGGAATTCCAGCATTGGCGTATCTAGGATGTTTGCCTAGGGGGTGCCTGAGGGGTGCCAGTTTCAGTGGCTTCCAGGTTGTTTTGCTTTTTTTAGCAAAAAGATATATCGATCCACCTTCAATTTCTTAGTACATTGATATACTACGTCATGGGACAAATAAGCCCGAAAATTAAAACGCACTGGCTTAATTGGACGCAGTGGCTTAATTTCCCCAACAGGGGAGGAAAAAAACGCACTATATTTTAAAGAACAGTTTTTTTTAATCCGAACCGTTGTACTGACTTAACACTCTCGCCTCCATGTGAGGTTTGAGAACTTGATAACTTGATTACCTATAATACATGGAATTTGTATTTTCAGTTTGAACTTTACAATCATCACAACCCTTTTGTGAATTGAATATGGGTCATTCCACATGAAGTGTACACACCGCGTGTTATCGACCATCACGGATTTTGACCAAATTTTGTTGGAATGTTTGTCTAAATGGAGGAAGAAAAAATCCAAATTTTGATGCCGATCGGTTCACCCCTCGGCCCGTGGCAGCACCCCTCGTCTTTGCCAATACAAGAAAAATCCAAGTTTTCCCTTCCTTTTCTTAATTTATAGCTTTGAAACTATAACATATACACATTTGTGACCTTCAGCTTTTTTGAAGAAAATTGTTGGAGAAATCCATGAAAAATATTATTTTTTCGATACAGTGTTGCCAAACATGTTATTTTTCAATTTAAAAATTAAAAATCGATTTTTCGTCAAATGAGTATATTTTGATTTCAAAAATTTTGATTCCATCGTGTTTATCAGACATTTTCCAATCGAAAAAGCTTAACTCCCCGAGGTCTTTTTGGCCGTTCCAGAGATACAGCGTTTTTGAGCTTGAAAACCATTTTTCTCTAATATATAAAATAAGTCCAATTTACAAGTTTCGCTAAGAAAACATTATTCGATGCAATTTAAAGGTGATTTGGGCTGATTTAGACCAAAGGGGAATCGAAAACTATGTAAAAATAATAATATGACAGTGTTGCCAGTTTATCAATTATGGATTTATTAGAATGGATAACAATAAATATTGCTAAAGTTGAAAATTTATGTATTATAATCCTTATTTTAATTAAAATTCCACCTATGTAAACATTAAGGCTGACGAAAGTGTTGCCAGACATTTTAATTTTATTTCAAAAATCTACATGAGAACTTTTGTATCAAATCAAATGATCAAGCACGAATCACCTTTTTTACAATGTAATTACTATTGGCAACACTGAACCTTGATAGTTTTCGTTTGGTGTGCAACTTTTTATTCCTCGAACAAACCTTTAATAAGGGCAGTGGTAAATTCAAATGTTCACTGAAATTTATTCATGGTTCAGAATTACGCTAATTGATTCCGGCTGTTCTTGGTGTATTTTTAAGATTTTTTAGCTTTTCAGTCCGATTGTGAGATCAAAAACAACCTTATGTTCTCATACTCCGACGCTTCGTAGCGGATCTTGAGAAACATCCGATACGGATCGAAACGTCGGAGTAAGAGAACATAAGGTTGTTTTTGATCTCACAATCGGACTGAAAAGCCAAAAAATCCTAAAAATAAGTTCAGAATCACAAAAAACTATTCTGGATGACATGTTATGCCTTAGCGTACAAGTTGCCATTCCAATTTTTTTTTCTGTTTATCCATTGTTTTGAACTTGTACGGGGAAAGAAAAGTTCCCAGAAGTGAGTTCAATCCACCCAACCTTGAGGTGATCAATTTCCATTAACTCGCATACAGACAGAGTCATGGACAGAGTACTTAGAGTAGAAGTTCTTTTTACCCAACCGCCAGTTCAAATTACTCAACTATCAACACTATGTCACTTACTCATTTTTGGCTTCCCGCATTGAATTTCCAAAATTGAGTAGATTTGTTCTTCTTTTTTTGACGTCCATAAAGAGGGCGAATCAGAGAGGATACAAAAAGAGCTCAAAAGTTAGTTTAAATGTAAAAGTTTCACGAGAAGGATGTTGAGTTCCCGTAGAGTTGCATTGTTTCGCACATGAAAAAGGACCAAGCGAAGGATAAGAATGCCACATTTAAAAGACTAGCAACCCGGGAGTGCGTACAAGGTGTAATTCAGTAACAAATTTTGAAAACGACGTATACTCAATGCTACACCATTGAGTAAGTGGCATAGTATTGATAATTGAGTAATTTGAACTGACGGTTGGGCAAAAAGAACTTCTACTCTAAGTACTCTGTCTGTATGCGAGTTAATGGAGTAAACTGAACTCACTTTTGGGAACTTTTCTTTCCCCGTACAAAGCTTTCTCAAGATCCGATACGAAGCGTCGGAGTATGAGAACATAAGGTTGTTTTTGATCTCACAATCGGTCTGAAAAGCTAAAAAATCTTAAAAATACACCAAGAACGGTCGGAATCAATTAGCGTAATTCTGAACCATGAATAAATTTCAGTGAACATTTGAATTTACCACTGCCCTTATTGAATCCGACTGTTCGAAGAATAAACAGTTGCACACCAAACGGAAACTATCAAGGTTCAGTGTTGCCAACAGGGTGCAAGTTTTCATAGTCATTGACTGAAAACAGCACGAATTTGAATGATTCTGCACTGACTATTCAAAACAAACAAATTGATTTTCGCTCTGCCTCTTCACACAGTCAGTCAATTCGTAGTCATTGAATATGAAGCCGAACGAGAAACATCTTCATAATTACCTTCGTTTATGGCTACGATTCCTCCCAAAAACACTCCACAACAATCAAATGGGAAAAGATCTGTGTAAAGCACCGTTAAATGTAATCGAAACGTTAATATTTTATCAGCAATTTAACACTTTGTAAGATGTTTACAAATATTCATTGACTTTCATTCAGTTGACAAACGAGTATCGAGCAGCTGAATATGAATATGCAGGCAAGTGAATGAAAATTGCCGCGTGATGAACTTCAACTCGACTGCTCGAAAATTTTGCGCCCTGGTTGCCAATAGTAATAAAATTGTAAAAAAGGAATTTATGATTCTTGTTTGATGATTTGATTTGATACAAAAGTTCTCATGTAGATTTTTGAAATAAAATTAAAATGTCTGGCAACACTTTCGTCAGCCTTAATGTTTACATCGGTAGAATTCCAATTAAAATAAGGATTATAATACATAAATTTTAAATTTTAGCAATTTATTGTTATCCATTCTAATAAATCCATAATTGATAAACTGGCAACACTGTCAAATTATTATTTTTACATAGTTTTCGATTCCCCTTGGTCTAAATCAGCCCAAATCACCTTTAAATTGCATCGAATAATGTTTTCTTAGCGAAACTTGAAAATTGGACTTATTTTATATATTAGAGAAAAACGGTTTTCAAGCTTTAAAACGCAGAGATACAGCCAAAAAGACCTCGGGGAGTTAAGCTTTTTCGATTGGAAAATGTCTGATAAACACGATGGAATCAAAATTTTTGAAATCAAAATATACTCATTCGACGAAAAATCGATTTTTAATTTTTAAATTGAAAAATAACATGTTTGGCAACACTGTATCGAAAAAATAATATTTTTCATGGATTTCTCCAACAATTTTCTTCAAAAAAGCTGAAGGTCACAAATGTGTATATGTTATAGTTTCAAAGCTATAAATTAAGAAAAGGAAGGGAAAACTTGGATTTTTCTTGTATTGGCAAAGACGAGGGGTGCTGCCACGGGCCGAGGGGTGAACCGATCGGCACCAAAATTTGGATTTTTTCTTCCTCCATTTAGACAAACATTCCAACAAAATTTGGTCAAAATCCGTGCTGGTCGATAACACGTTTCCACTTTTTCTCGGTCACTTCATATGGAATGACCCATATATCAGCGGGGCAGCGCGGACGTCAACCACGAATAGATGAGCCGTAGTCCACATGAATTTGACATGTTTGGGAAATTGACACTTTTGGGCACTCTGACAGATCTGGGATGTGAACGACATTTGCGAATTAGTCATTACCATAAGTTATTACTTAAGTAAAACGTGAAAAACTAGCAAAAGGTTATCAAAATTTTAGCGTGCAATCGTTCGAAATTACACGACAACGCGAAGATAGCAAATAAATCAGTAAGAAATTGTGTAATGCATCGTTTTACAGCACAAACAATTTTGGACGTGTTTTTGTTGTGAGCTACGGGGATTTTGGCTTTCGCTGCCCCCCTGCCATATATTGATTGAGAATACATTTTCCGAGCAATTCTAGATTGAGTTTAAATAAGGGCGAAAGTAACATGAGAGATTTCTCTTCATTGACCCTCTCTTCTTCAAATTAAAGTGACAAGATGCAAGTATGGTTAAACTTTTTGGTCATAAATCGCTAGGTTGCGATGCAATCTAGCGTCTAAGTGTAAAAAAGTTCGATTGAATTTGCATCTTGTCACTTTAAATTGCAGAAGAGAGAGTCGATGAAGAGAACTCTCTCATGTTACTTTCGCCCTTTTTTAAACTCAATCTAGAATTATTAGAAGTGTAAATCTCGGAAACTATCAAATATCCACAAATTTGCGTTTAACTTGTATTCGTCGTGACATCTTCTTTGTTTTATTGCATGATAAAATAGTTTTCAAGAACAATTGTAAGAATTTTATTCTCCCATGTTGTGGAAATTAAGCCACTGCGTCCAATAAGCTGAACTTTTGTGGCATTGAACTTGTAAAATCAGAATACATATTTGCATTTTTGGTTTGACCGCAACATTAATAGCGAATTTCAATTTTTCTCTTCAGGATTCTGATTCTATGCTATAATATAATAAAGAAATTTGTGTTTTCGGCAAAACATTGTTTCGGTAATGCCTCAGGGAATACTCCCGGCAATTTATTTGGAAATTGTTTTGCAATTTATTTGAATTAAGACTTCTTTTAGAAATCTCTCAGTAATTCCTTTGAATTTGCCAAATTTCTTCGGCAATTTCTTTAAGAATTTATTTGTTTATATGTCTGGAATTTGATACTGAACACTTTTACGCATCCTTTGAACATTTCATCGGAAATTACTTTGGAAATTTCTTTGGCAATTCCACTAGCAGTTTATTTGTTTTTTTTTACTTCATTAGCAAATCCGTTGAAATGTTTTCTCGGGAGTTTCTTCGCCAATTTTTTAGTAGTCTTTTAAGCGATGTTTTATTAATGTGAACAATTCTATTGATAATTGCTTTTTAAAATTCTCTAATTTCTCTTCAGGCAATTCCTTTGGGAATTCTTTTAGTGATGCCTTTGGTGATTCATTCGACATTGACTCTGGGAACATCCTCACATTTTTTTTTGGAAATGTATTCGGCAAGTCATTCTATTTTTTTTTTCGATTTTCGTAGATTTTTTGGATTTCCATTATCCATGCTATGAGGTATTTCTTCACCAATTCTTTTGAAAACTCTTTCGGAAGTTCTTTAATAAATCGCTTCTATAATTAAAATAGAAATTCTTTAGACAATTTCTTCTAGATTTATTCAGTAATTATGTAAGGAATTTCTGCAGCAGAAGATTTCAGAACACCTTGGGCATTTCAGATGTTACTTGCATTGAACATTTACTTGTGAATTTTATCAACAAATCCTTTGGAAATCTTGAAAACTTTTATAATTACTTTAGGAACTTCTTCGGTAAGTCCTTTGGAAATTGATTCGGCAATTTTCTTAGAGATTTCCTTCGGGAAATTCTTTGAAAAAAAATCTCTGGCGGTTCTTTAAAAATTCTGTCACTGCAATCACTTTTGGAATTCTTTCTAAATTTTCTTCGGAAAAGTCTATAGAATTTCTTCAAAAATTGTTTGTGGAATTTTTTACAATATATTTTGGAAATTTATTTTGAGATTAGATTCGGCCAATTTCTTTAAAAAGTCTTACTATTTTAATCAGGAATTCCTGTGGTGGTTTTTTTTTTTTAATTCTTTTGGCAATTACTTTAAAAGCTCCAAGATAATTTTGATGGAATTTTTTCTGGCAACTTCTTTGGGAATTTGTTAGGAATTTTAAGTAAGTCCAGTTGAGAATTTCTGAATTTCCACTTCAGCAAGTTTTGGAAGCAATAAATTTACATACAATTGAATTATAGAGAATTCCAAAAGTAATCACGATAAAATTGCCTGAGAAATTTGCAAAATAACTGAAAAAGAAATTGCTAAAATAATTACGGAGGAATAGCCATTGAAATATAGAAAAAGGAATTGTAGATTGCATTCCCAAGAAACGTAACAAGCTGAACATCAGTGGGGTTTTCCTCTCCTATGAAGCTCAAATGTTTGTTGGGTTCCAATAAAACTACCGTAGAAATTTCCAAAAATAAAAAAACACCATGCCGAAGGAACCCTCAAAGAAATGGCCATACAGCGGTTTAGCAAATACGGAGCCGTGTGTTCTCGAATCCCACCAGAACGTGAACACAAATTCATCTTTCATTTTGTCAATTAGCAACATTCTGTGCCTTCTAATTAACTACAAGTTTTTCCCGTACGTTCCTATAAAATTTCACTATAGATTTCTCTAGTATACCTCCTAGAATTTCTCTGGAAATTCCAACTATTCCCAAAATTCCTTTTGGGATACCTCTAGAGATTTCTATTGGGATTCCTTCAGCTGGAATTCCTTGAAGAAGGGCAAGATTAGTTCCAGGTGTAATACCATGATTAATTTCTAGAATAATCCATGAATTCCTGGATGAATCTTTAGAATCGCTTATGGACTTCTAAGAGAAGTTCCTGGAGAAGTCCAACAAGAAATTTTTGGAGAAATCCTAGATTTCTTTAAAGATTTCTAGGAGGATACACCGAAGGTACTTCTGCAAGACTCCTAGGAAAATTGTCTTGAATAATCCCAGCAAATTTTTGAAGGAATCCCTGGAAAAATCTTAGTAGATTCCGTAGAAGAATTCTGGGAGGCATTACAGTAAGAATGACTGGAGGAGTTCTAGGAGGAATTGCTGGAAGAACCACAGCAGGAACAGCTTGAGAAATCCAGCTGAAATTTCTGGATGAAGGCCAAGAAGGGTTCCTGTAGGAATCCCATGGGAAATTTATGAGAGAATCCGTGGACAAAATATCTTGGATAAACAATATTGGAGGAATCACCGGAGAGTTTCTGAAGAAATCACAGGAAAAATTTCAGGAGGTATTCTTAGAAGTATTCTGGGATGTATCACTGCAGAAACCTCAGCTGAAATCCTAGAAGAAATTTCTAGAGAAACCCCATCAGGAATGCCGGGATGAATCCAAAGAAAAAATCCTTGGAATACCCAAAGAAGTCCCTGCAAGAACCGGTAGAGGTATTCTGGAAGAATCTATAGAGAAGGCCATGAAGGAATCGCAGGAGGATTTTCTGAAAGAATCTCAGGAAGAATTCCAGCCATAATGCTGGGATAGATTCGTATAGGAATCACTAGGAAGAATTTCTGGAGGAATTGATGGAAGAATCACTTGAGGAGTTGTTTTAGGTATTCTTGGAGGAAAGCCAAAAAGGTTTCTGCAGGAATTATCTGAGAATTTTCTGGAGAAATCTTTGGATAAAATCTCTGGAGGAATTCCTGCATAAGTCCTTGGAGAAATTCCTGGTGGAGAAACCAAAGGAATTTCTGCAAGAATTCCCGGAAGATTGCCTGAAAAGGTCTCAGAAAAAAAGCCAGGAGAAAGCTCTAGAAGAATTCGTAGCATTATTTCGGAAGTACCACAGTTGGACTTTCTGGAGGAAGAACAGCAGGAAGAACCGCATGGTTTACTAGAGCAGTCACAGCTGAAATATCTGGAATAATTCTTAGAATTCCAGGAGCTATCATAGAAGTAATTTCTTGAGAAATCCTAGAATCAGCAATGCCAGGGGTATCTTAAGAGAAGTTCCACTAACAAATGCTAGGAGGAATACCTACAGTTCTCCTTGAAGGAATCGGTAGAAGTATACTGGAGGAATTCCTGATGGAATCGCAGGAGGAATTTCTGGAGGAATCTCAGGAAGATTTATCGATAGTATTGCAGCAAGTAAGTATACCAGGAGAAAACCCTAGAAGTACTTCTGAAGAAGTCCTAATGGGAATTGTTTGAAGAATTCCAGCTGAAATTTATGGAGGAAGGTCAATAGAAGTTCTTGGGGAAATCCCCTGTGGAATTTCTGGAAGAACCTCTGTAGGAAGTCCTGGATATATCCTTGAAGAAATGTATGAAAGAATCAATGAAGGGATTTTATAGAAAAATCTCAGGGAGATCTTTCTGAAGATTTTCCGGAAGAACTTTCCTAGTAGAATTTCAGAAGGTACCACAATGAGAATTTGTAGACTAGGAGTGACTTGGCTGGAAGAATCGCAGCAGGAGTT
Organism: Aedes albopictus; assembly: GCF_035046485.1. Taxonomy (NCBI): domain Eukaryota; kingdom Metazoa; phylum Arthropoda; class Insecta; order Diptera; family Culicidae; genus Aedes; species Aedes albopictus. Next base: position 346,495,314 of record NC_085138.1, read on the forward strand.
GCTTGAGGAATCCTAGCCACAATTCCCGGAGAAAGGCCAATATAAACGCCTGAAGGAATTCCATGACAAATTTTTGGAAAAATCTCTGAATGAAATCTCTGCAAGAATTCGTGGAAGAATCACCGGAGGAACTTCTAAAAGGATCTCAGGAAGATTGCTTGAATAATTCCACCAGAAATTCCTGTAGAAAATTCCAATAGAAATTTTTAGAGGAATCCCTAGAAGAATTCCGAGAAGAATCATAGTAAGAATTTCCGAAGAAATCCTAGCAGAATTTGCTGGATCAATCTTTGCAGAAATTTCTAGTAAGTACAACCCCATCATACCTGCCTCGAGTATCCTAAGGGAAGTTTATTGAAGCAATATCGAAAGGAATCCTAAAAGGAAGCCTAGAGAAATGACTGTATGAATAGATAGAGGTATTTCTGGAGGAATCTGTGTAGAATCTATTGATTGTTCCTACCAATATCCAAAACGTACAACAGTTATACCCAAGTAACAATCGCCAGCAGCAAACAAGCATGCATGCTGAATTGTTGCTTTATAATGGTAATTATAGCTGAACTAAAATTATGCTGTACATATTACTGTGCAAATGCTTTCTCAATTGAAAAAGTAGCCCATGTTCAACTTTTCGTATTGGTATCAATAATGATAATTTAAAACACTTTTCAAGCGTTTAATAAGATTTTTATTCGACTCGCAGTAATTCCTTTACAACATAGTTTAACAAGACTTTTTTTTGCTTCTTGTTAAGTTCGTGTAAAAAATAGGAAATGTATCTGAATAATGTGTTTTTCACAAGTCAAATAAGCGCTTTCGTTTCATCATACTTCGACTCAGAGTACATGATGAAAAACGTGTTTTTTACCGAACAACAGCTGAATTAATCTGTTGTTCAGTCGTTAACCATAATGTTGTGCTAATTCACCACTGCTGTATAGGAGTCAGAGTCTGATCATTATTAAACCACGGGAAGTTTATGTTTTGATTTGAGCGCTGCAATTCATCATCTCTAGGATGGCGCAGATAGGAAGGCATGCGGCTGGCAATCGACGGGTCTCGAGTTCGAATCTGGATTTAGGTAAATTTATGTGTAGTAATTATTTCACAATATTTGTTCACAGCATTAAGTTCCAATCATAAACTCTCGTGGAAATTGAAAAATTTTGCATTTTATTATTTTTAATCATTTTTGCTAAAGCTGAATAACAGTTTTACTATATATTTGTAAAACGATTTCACAACAAACATTTCAGTTGGTACACAACACTATGCTTTACAGTTTCTCCAAATTTGTGTGAACAAAACCCGAACAAAGGTTGTGCATGAAAATTATGCAAATGTTATTCAGCATCATGCTGAATCAATTCGTCGTAAAGGTGCTTGTAAAATGAGTGATTGTTAGTTGGGTATGTATAAGTAATTCCGGGTGTGCTAAGTTTTGTTCACATGTGTCATTACTAAATATTAGAATAATTGTGTGAAGTTTTAAATTTAAGGTTTTTAAAAAACATACTGCTTTTTACTAAAATTTTAAAATTTTAGGAAAAATTCTGGGGGGTGCCGAATATGTTCTAGGGGGTGCCAGGCACCCCTGGAACCCCCCCTAGCTACGCCAATGAATTCCAGGTGGAATCCCAGAGGGAATTCCAGGTGGAATCCCAGAGGGAATTCCAGGTGGAATCCCAGAGGGAATTCCAGGTGGAATCCCAGAGGGAATTCCAGGTGGAATCCCAGAGGGAATTCCAGGTGGAATCCCAGAGGAAATTCCAGGAGGAATCCCAGAGAGAATTTCAGGTGGAATCCCAGAGGGAATTCCAGGAACAATCCCAGAGGGAATTCCAAGAAGAATCCCAGAGGCAATTCCAGGAAGAATCCCAGAGGGAATCCCAGGTGGAATCCCAGAGGGAATTCCAGGTGGAATCCCAGAGGGAATTCCAGGTGGAATCCCAGAGGGAATTCCAGGTGAAATCCCAGAGGGAATTCCAGGTGGAATCCCAGAGGGAATTCCAGGTGGAATCCCAGAGGAAATTCCAGGAGGAATCCCAGAGAGAATTTCAGGTGGAATCCCAGAGGGAATTCCAGGAACAATCCCAGAGGGAATTCCAAGAAGAATCCCAGAGGCAATTCCAGGAAGAATCCCAGCGGGAGTTCCAAGAGAAATTCTACAGTGAACTCCAGCAGGAATTCCTGAGGGACGTTGTAGTCTTAACTAAACAAATTGGAGATGTAAGTCGATCAATAATACTGCGACCTGCAGCTGTAGATTCATGAAACGCAAATATATCTTCCTGAGCTGCGATGAAAAATGACACCGATAAACTTTAAAACATGACGAACAAAGTAAAAAAAAACTCCCACCAACAAACTGCCCTACCTATCGCATTTAGCTATAGGTTAGGTATCAGCTCCACCCCTTGGATAACCCCGCAGGGAGGACCCGGCGACCCAACACCGGTGCACGATGGTGGGGCACTCAACCGCAATAATTATTGTCACTAAACATGCGATGCAATATGCTGAAAAGCTCAACCAATAGAAAAACAACTTCATACACCTTGGCCTCATCCCCGCCCCCACCGACGCCCGGTTCTGCGATGCACCATCATGCCTAGACCCACACATATCGTAGTGAATGTCGCAATAACATCAGCAACATGAGCACCATTTATTGCTATATCGCCATGTCGCTGCCATCGCCATTGTTGGCGCAGTTCACGTTACGGATGTGCGATATGTGGGGTGACTGAGGAATTCTTTTTTAGATTATTTAAATAAAAATCTCGTGAAATCAGAGATACAGAGATTAAGTCCGATATTTGACTGGCTATTGCTCCGCCATTTCTCAAGGAATCATTCTAGAAAAACTGGCTTGGATTTTTCATGAAATTTCTCCATGAATTTTTTCAGGAATCCTTTAGTGATTACTTCAGAAATTGAAACTCCTCCATAAATTGTCGAAGGATTCATTTAGAAAAACATCAATGGATATCTTTAGAAATTTCTCTGAGAAATCCCCTGTAGATTCTTCCAGGGATTCCTACGAAAAATTCAAAGCTTTCTTTAAGCTTTCTTCAAACGATTTTTTTTTGAGATTACCCCGGAAGTTTATAGTAGAACTTCTTTATAAAGCCTCTCTTGATTCTTCTAGAACTGTACCATGGATTCCTTTAGAAAATCCTCCAGAAATTCCATTCAAAATGTCTTCCACAGAATCCTTTCGAAAATTCTTTCAAAACATCTTCCATGGGTTGCTTTAGGATTTCCTCAAGGGGGTATTCCAAAAATTTATCTAAGAAATTTTTCTAGAAAAGTTTCCCTGGGTTTCCTCAAAAGTTCCTGTACAGATTCCTTCTGAAATCCATACTAGAATTATTTCAGCATATCATACACGGATTGTTTTAGAAATGCTTTTAACAATTCTCAACGGATTTCGTTAGAAAAACTTTGTACAGGTTCTTTCAGAGACACTTCGTAAGTTTCCTGAAGAAATATACCCAGGGAGACATTCCTCTGGTGATTCCTTCAGAAATTAATTGGATTCCTTTGTTACATGGATACTCCATGAATTCGGTCTTAAAACTACCAAGGTTTCTTTCAGAATCCTTCTTCCAGGTATTCATAAGGAAATTCTTCCTGGGCTTCCTTCATATAAAGGATGGTACGGTCAAATTTTGGTCATACAATTTTTTTCATAAATTTAGACTGTGTACACCAAAATAGCTGATTTTTGAACCAGTAATGGCACATTGTATGTAGCTCATACCATAATATTTTCATCAAAATCGGCTTAGTATTTGCGGAGATATTGTGGAATCATCTGCAATTTTAAAGTTTTGTACAAAGAGGATTCAAAAATAAGAACACGTTTTTACTGTTTTATTTATATAGCCAGAAAAAGTTAACCGAGTTCAATGAAAAAATTTCTGTTTGTAAAGTATGCATGTCAAAATGTTGTGTAAAAATTTCATTCAATTTTATCTAGCCGTTACAAAGTTATATTTTCTTAAGTGGCACCCTGTCAGTTTTTTTCATATTCAAACTGCTACAACTTTGAAAGTATTCATACAAAATGGGTCAAAATTTAACTATGAGCATATTTTTATAATTGTATTATACTGTAAAATTTTCATAACAATCGAAGCGGTATTGGTAGTTCTATTATCAAAATTGTGCTTTACTGTCCCTAAATTGCCGAAAATTTACTAATGGAGCGCTTTGTACAAAATTTGAAAAAGGCAGGTCGTTGGTTTTATCTACATATCAACCAATACTTAATGGATTTTGATGAAAATTTTATGGTATGGTCGGTCACGCCCAACGCTCGCCAGATCACGCTCCACCTGGTCCGTCCATCGTGCTCTCTGCGCTCCACGCCTTCTTGTACTAACCGGATGGTTAGCAATCACCAACTTTGCAGGGTTGTTGTCCGGCATTCTTGCAACATGCCCTGCCCACCGTATCCTTCCGGCTTTGGTCACTTTCTGGATGCTGGGTTCGCCGTAAAGTGCAGCGAGCTCGTGGTTCATCCTTCTCCGCCACACACCGTTCTCCTGCACGCCGCCGAAGATCGTCCTTAGCACGCGTCGCTCGAAAACTTCCATCGAGCATCGTCTCGTGTCCGTAGGGCACCACCGGTCTTATTAGCGTCTTGTACATGGTACATTTGGTGCGGGGGTGAATCTTTTTTGACCGCAGTTTCTTCTGGAGCCCATAGTAGGCACGACTTCCACACGGTGTCAAAATTTCGATTATTATCGAACATTCATGTACCTCGGATTTTTCTTCGAAAATGATTAGTATTAGGGCTATGTATTCATAATCGGAAAACTAGAAAATATTTCATCGGCGAAAATTTTTCCATACATTTTGTATGGGATGTTTTTTGGTCTAAAATAGTAAATATTGATTTTTAGTATGGAAAATAGCCAAAAACTCATCAAACTCAAATTTTCCCCGATAGATTATTTTCAAATTTTGCATTTATACATTATTGCCGAAATTCTAACATTCTATGAAGAAAAACTCGAGGTACATGAAAGTTCGATAATAATCAAAATTTTGACACCGTGTTCCAATGATGATGCGCCTTCGTATTTCACGGCTCACGTTATTGTCAGCCGTTAGCAAGGAACCGAGGTGTACGAATTCTTCTACCACCTCGAAAGTACCCCGTCTATCGTAACATTGCTGCCAAGGGTTGTCCTGTCTCGCTCAGTCCCACCTACCAGCATGTACTTTGTCTTAGCCGCATTCACCCAGTCCGACCTTTGCTGCTTCACGTTTCAGGCGGCTGTACAGTTCTGCCACCGTTCCAAATGTTCTAGCAATAATATCCATCCTCTCCTCTCCTCTTCTTGGCGTAACGTCCTCACTGGGACAAAGCCTGCTTCTCAGCTTAGTGTTCTATGAGCACTTCCACAGTTATTAACTGAGAGCTTCCTCTGCCAATGACCATTTTGCATGTGTATATCGTGTGGCAGGCACGAAGATACTCCTATGCCCAAGGAAGTCAAGGAAATTTCCTTTACGAAAAGATCCTGGACCGACCGGGAGTCGAACCCGTCACCCTCAGCATGGTCATGCTGAATACCCGTGCGTTTACCGCCTCGGCTATATGGGCCCCTTGGATGTTCGTCTAGAGATTTATTCAGAAGTACTTCCCAAGATCTGCACAGGGGTTTCTACTGGAGGTATCTCTAGAAATTTCATCAGGAATACTTCCAGAAATTTCTGCTTGGATTCCTTCTGAAATTTCTACAAAATATCTCCAGATGTTTCCTCACAAATTTCTTCAAAAGATTTGTGAAAAAGTACTTCCATGTAGTTTGGAATTCCTACAGAAATTTCTTCTGATTTTTTCCAAGGGTTTCTCCAAGAAATGCGTGAGAAATTTCTTCAAGTATTTCTGCATAAATTCCTGCGATTATTCTTTGTATTTTCGCGATTCCATCAGATATATCTCTTGGGATTCTTTCAGAGATACAGAAATTGGAATCAGAAGTTTTTCCAGAAATTGCACAAACAATTACTGGAGCAAATATTGTGAGAATACTTCATTTTCTAAACAAATCCCTAGAGGTTTAGCAACCCTCCAGGGGTTTTTTTTAGCAATTCCTTCAGGGATTCTTACAATATTTCATAGAAGAAATTCTATGTTATTTTCTGTAGGGATTCGTGGATAATAATTCCCTAAGCAACTTCAGAAGTTATCTCTACAGGAATTTCTGAATAAATGACTGAAAGAATACTTGAAGAAACTCAATAAAAATCTTCCCAATCTGCAGAAAAAAAATCTTCTGGGAACTTCTGGAGGATCTCTGAAAGTTAATTCAAACGAAACAATACTTGATCATTTTCTGCAGGGATAACTGAAGAGGTACTAGCGAATGAAATTCTTAAAAATATCTCCAGAAATCACTGCTGAAATAACAGTAAATATACTGGGGAAATTCTCGAAGAAATTAATCTTCAATAAATTTGAGATATCTTTGGAGGATTTGCTTAAAGAATGCATGGAAAAACTTTCAGAAATCGTAAAGATACCTCTGGCGGAATTTTTAGAATTTTTTTCTAAACAATTTCTGAATGATACTCAAAAATTCCTAGAGTAATACCTGGAGAAATTTTTGAAGGAAACTCTGCGGAAACAAAAAAACGGAGAAATTCTGCTGTTTTGAGAAATTTTGGAAAAATACCTGATAAAACTAGTGATCCCTCTGCCTGCAAGTATTTAGATTTTGAAGTAATTTCTGCTGGAATTTCTTAGAGAGTATTTGGAAAAAAAATCCTGGAGCATGACCGAAAAAATCTGTGATAAAATCCCTGAAGGTTTTTTCATATGATCTTATAAATCCTTGGCAAACATTAGTTAAACTTCTGCAGAAACTTCTGGATCAACTTCTATAAAAATCTCTTGAGAGTATTCTAGAGTGCTAAATAAGTACCTGAGCGAACCTCTGAATATATAGAGTAATACCAGGAGAAAGCTCTGGAGAAATCACAATACAATCATTTCTAAAAAAGTTTCTGTAAAATTTTCCAATATCCGAAGAAAACCCCAAGAGGAATTTCCGAAAGAGCCACCGAATCTCTGTAAAAAAAGTTTCTATTAGAAACTGCTACTTTCGAAAAAAAAATGGAGGAATCACTGGAGAAACCCCTGAAGAATTTTCTAGAATAATTTCTTGGGAAATTTCTAGATGAATTCCTGGATAAATCCCGAAGAATAGCTTGTGGAAGAAATTCTGATAATATTCCTGGATGAATTCCTTTAGCGATGTTTAACGAAATACATAAACGAATACATGTACGCACTTCTGTAGATTTTTTGAGGTAATTTCTCCAAGAATCTTTTATGGGAAACAAGGGAAAATTTCTGAAAAAATACCGTGGACTAGTTCCAAGATGTAAATTTTGAGATATTTCCATGATTTTTTTCTGGCGATTCCTTCACAGTTTTATCTCAGGCCCTGGTATTCCTTCAAAATTTACTTAAAAAATCTCATAAATCACAAATACATTTCTGAAGCGAAATCCTGATAGAATTTCTGAAACCAAATTTCTGTGCAAGTTCTTGGAAGTTTTTTTTTTAATACGAAATTTAAGGCAATTTTTTTAGGTAATGCTGAATTCGTGATTTTTTTTAAAGGAATCTGTGAATTATTTTCTGAAAAAATCACCGGAGGTGTTTCTAAAATAATTGATGGAGTAATTTTAAAAAAAGTTCATTGATGGTTTTATAGCGGTATCCTTGGAAAAATTTCAAAAGGAATCTGTAGAGAAATTTATAGAAGTTCAAGGAAAAATACTGAAGGAAATTCCAGAGTAGGAAGGAATCCATGGGGGAAATTTCTAAACGAATTCCTAGATTTTGTGAAAAAATCTGAAAAAATCTAAAGAAATCGCAGGAGTACTTTGTTTTTAGAAATCTCTGGGAGAATGTCTGAAGTAATTCTACGTGTGGCAACCTATGGGGTGTTCCCGAAGGAATTCGTGGAGAAATTTCTTAAAAAAAAAAATCTGGAGAGAAATTTCCGAAGGAATCGCAGAAAGATTTCTGGGAAGAATGTCTGGATGATTTTTAAGAACCCTGTAAGAATTTCTAATCGAATCCTTGGAGAAATTTGAAGAGAAATTTTTAGATGTATTTCTGAAAGAATCGCTGGAGAAACTTCTACTGAAATTCTAGGAGGAATTTCTGTAGCAATCCATTCCCATTTTTCAAGTATAATTCTTCGAAAATTTCTGCAGAAAGCTCTTGTTAAATTACTGAAGGGAATACTTGTGGAATTTCTTCAGCAATCTATTAGAAACAAATTCTAAATGTATGCATGCAGTATATTTTGAAAGAATCCGTGTAGGTTTCGGGAGGAATCCTTGTCACAGTTTTCCAAGAAATTTTCGGAAGATTTTTGGAAAAATCCGCGGAAGAATTCTGTGAAATTTCCGAATAAATATATTGAGGAATCTCCAAAGATTTTCTAACAAAACTATCTTTGTGAAATTTCTGGAGAAGCCCCTAACGGAATTTCTGAATGTAACCTTGAAAGATTCCATGAAGTATCCATGCTGGAATTTGTGGTGGATTGCTGAAATGGTTGAGGTGGCTATCTGGGGTCTCCAGATAGCCTAGTGGTGAAGGCTATGGATCGCCAATCCTGAGATGGCGGGTTCGATTCCCATCCCGGTCGAGAAAATTTTCTCGACTCTCAGGGCATAGAATATCATTGTACTTGCCACACAATGTACAAATTCATGCAATGACAGACAAAGAAAGCCCTTCAATTAATAACTGGGGAAGAGCTTGAGTTGAAGAGAGGCAGGATAAGTTCCAATCCGAACATCGAGCCATAATAAAGAAGAAGAAAAAGAATGGTGGAACGAAATTTCCGAAAACATTTTTGGAAAATTTTCTAAAAAGTGCCGAAAGAATTTTTCATGGACTTTCTTAAAAACTTTCTAAAGAAATTCCTGACTTACATCTGAAGGCATTCTGGAAGAAGTTTTATTTTCTGTGAAAAGCAGGGATGGTCAGTGTGAGTGCAAGTGTGCGCGGTTTTAATATGAAAATGAGCTGCACTGTGCACATTTTCTGTGCGGAATGCCATCCCTGGTGAAAAGTACATATCGCATTCCCTTAATTTAAGTAGTTCCGGTGCAGGTGACCCGACAATAGGGACAATGACAGTGTCGCACCTTCCCAACACTGAGTTGAACGGTTGAATTTCTTGCAAATTTCTGTTATGGTCGATTTGTACAATTGAGGTAAATTAACGTAGCACGCAACGCCGTTACCCACCAAAACACGTACAAGTAATTCGTCGAAAGACACGTACCTATGCGCCTGAGGTGTGTCCTCGAGACCCAAAAAAAAAATGTCCGATAAGTTGTGCTGCTGTCATGAGGTTCCTCCCGTGGGAAATTGCTCCACCCATCCGTGCCTTGAGGCAGGCAGGCATCAGTGCCACCTGTCTGTGTGTCAAAAAGTCACCACCCGTCCTGCCGCCGCTGTACCCTCCATTCGCAATCAACTCAAGCATTCCGGGCAAATAAAACACGAGAATGGGTCTCATCCAGGCCGCCATTGATGACACATCAACAATAATGATAATAAAAAAAGAAGGTACATCGACCAACCTACACCATTCGCTGTGGTAACGACGAAGATGGTGGGAGCCAGAACGAAGGCTTCACTTTCGAGGCGGAACACCACCTGTGAGGGATGTTCATTTAGGTGAATAGCTTGGGTAGGTGTAGCTGCCTGCTACATACACTTATTGTAAATTTAATGTAGCATGGTATGACTTGAGAAATACCTGGCCAGCAGTGTGTATGGGAAACTGGAACTCATCGGATAGAGTGACACCGGAACTGCTGCTGGCCAGCGATTAAGTGGCCACGCGGAGAACATCCTGGTAGCGTTGCTGCCGTTGCGTCAGTGTACTCAGTTGGATTCGAGCCCACGATTGGAAAGTGGCTGGTGAGGGGCCCATGTCTGCACGCCCTTCTGTGTGCTGGCTGATAGAGCCTTACTTGCGGGAAGGTCAAATCACTGTGCACGCGGTATCAGTTTTGATACTTGCTGTGCAGATGTCGACCCTGCCTGCCTTTCGAGGACAAAGGGAGTGGTGAGGACCACTCGGGAAACTGGCTAAGCACCAGCATGCTACCTTGGTGGACTGCCCAAGGCGAGTCATCGATGTTCGTTGCTGCAGGCTACGCAGCTAATCTTGACGGCGATGACATAGTAGAGAGTTGCGTGAAGCGAAGCGCAGTGCAAGGCGTTTGCGTACGAACAGTTGCTATAAGCGTCAGTGCAAAATGCATGGTGAGACGCGTTGACCAGTCAGAGTGAACGCGAATCGCAGCGTCGGCAGCTGCGTCAAACCACCCAACCGAATGCTTTCACGTGGGTGTACGTACAAGTAGCTGTACGGAGTACTGACCTTCGAATGATTCTGTGCGCCTGGTGTGTGGTTTGTGCTGTTTGGGTGAATTCGTCATGACGAAATTGTATGAGTTAGGGAGCGTCCATAAATTACGTCACGCTAAAAATGCCTATTTTCAACCCCCCCTCCCCCCTATGTCACACTTTTTGTATGAGACCTCTGAAATTTTTGTATGGGTTGTCACACTTTTCTGAACCCCCCCTCCCCCCTAAAAGCGTGACGTAATTTATGGACGTTCCCTTATGAGTGTTTGAGTCGTGGATTGAGTTTTCTCATTATGCTGATGGTTGTGATTATGGTGCTGAGCATCGATAATTTCGATTTGGGCACGCGTCACAAGGCGAGTCACTGTGTCATGCATCGCAATGCTCGACGCGTATGTGAGGGCTGATCAACAAACGCGTTGCGCAAGACATCACGCGCGCATGGGCAGCAGGGACGAAAGTCCTGGGGCCTGACGCACCCCCCCCGCTTGCGAGTCAGCCGCGTAGTCGCCGGCTAAGAATAGGACTACTAACCCCAATTCAAGGTGTCAAGCGACCCGTGCTGAGGAATGAGTGGTCGAGGGGGTGAAAAAGATGCTCGATCTTTAACGGAGCCTGTGGGGTACCTGGGCACCCCCCACAGTAAGCTGTCCCTTACCGCGTTAATGCAGGGCTCTGGCGTGGTGGACATTCTTTCTCGTGCTACTCGTGGGATTTAATCATGAAGTCAAATAAACAAAATCAATATCTAGGTGGAAGTAGTGGTAGGATCGACCCCTTCGCAAGAAGCGGGTTGATGAGATCTCCGACAAGGAGAAGTGAGGAGATAGGCGCTGGGAGTTGCGTACGCAGCTCAAGCGTGGGTGCTCCAGTCCACTTCCCGGCAAGCCAGCCGGTGGAGGTTATGGACGGAGCGTGGTTGTTGAGGGCCGTCAACCGAGAATCCAAAGGACGGTCCGCAATAGAGGTGGCTGAGCACCAGCTTGGCAAAATCATCGACTTTGCGTCCACTAAGTCGAACATAAGCAAGGACCTGAAAACGGCCTTGCTTCGACTTAGGGCGTCGATCGACGATGCCAAGCAGGAGCACGCGGCACTCGCGTTGCTGACTGTTGCAGCAGCGGAGCCTGCAAATGAGAAAGTGCCGAAGTTTACCCAAACGGAGGCCTTCTCCTCCGCAGGTAGTCCGAAGAGAGTGGAAGCGAATGCTCGTGACAAATGTGACAAGCATTCGCAGAAGCGGGCGAGGCAGCCGTCAGGTGAGGAGCTGTCTGGCGGCGCCCGCAAGGCCAGGCGTATAATAACCCCGAAAGTCGGTAATAATGCCGGAAAGTCGGATCCCAGCCAGGGTTCCCGGAAAGCTGGGAAGGGTGGGCCTGAAAAGGCTGGCCCGTCCCGGAACGATGGGAACAAGGGGTGCGACCATTGGTGGGCCCTCAGCAGCCACAGAGCAGGGCGATCCAAGAAGAGGACCCTCCTTGGACAAAGGTAGAGCGGAAGAAGAAGAAGAGGAAGAATCCGCCGGTAGAAGAGCAGGACGCCAAGCCAAGGCGCAGGAGGGTACGTGCCAAGCGCGAGAAAGGTGACGCGCTCGTCATCAAGACTGAACAGTCGAAATACTCGGACGTCTTGAAGGCGATGAGGTGCGACGCCAAGCTTGAGGGTCTTGGAGCCGACGTACGCAGTATCAGACGTACTCGTACGGGCGAAATGATCCTGGAGCTTAAGCGCGAGAAGGATCACAAGGGCGCCGCCTACAAGAGGCTGGCAGAAGAGGTCCTTGGTGATGGAGTGGAGGTGAGGGCTCTTACGCATGAGGCGACTCTGAAGGTCAAAGACCTAGACGAGATCACCGAAGCGGGAGAGCTCGTCACGGCACTGCGGCAACAGTGCGATGTTCAGGTGGCCGCCACAGCCGTCAGGCTGCGAAAGGGGCCAGCAGGGACACAGATAGCTCTGGTTCAGCTACCTGTGGCGGACGTTAAAAAATCCGTTAAAGTAGGGCGGATAAAGGTGGGCTGGTGCGTATGTCCTCTGACATTCCACGAGCCACCAGAGGTTTGCTTTAGGTGTCTGGAACCAGGACACAAGTCGTGGGACTGCAAAGGCCCCGACAGGCGCAAACTGTGCAGGCGATGCGACGCTGAAGGTCATAAGGCCCAAAGCTGCACGAGTCCGCCCATCTGCATGATCTGTACCGGGAAATCCTCGAACAACAGACATCCGATGGGTGGTCCAAGGTGCCCGGCCTTCAAGAAAGCCGCAGTGAACAACAAATCACAGTGCAGGTAACGCAGCTGAACCTGAACCACTGTGATGCGGCTCAGCAACTGCTTTGTCAGGCAGTTTCTGAGTGGGAGACGGATATCGCCATCATATCGGACCCATACCGAGTACCCGGCGGCAACGGTAACTGGGTCGCGGATGGGACCAGAAAAATGGCGGCGATATGGACGACGGGTAAATACCCCGTTCAGGAGTTGGTGTCTACTACCTATGAGGGCTTCGTGGTCGCCAAAGTAAACGGGGTCTTCTTCTGCAGCTGTTATGCGCCTCCGCGGTGGCCGATCGAGCAGTTCACGCAAATGCTGGACCGATTAACGACCGTGCTAACAGGGCGAAGGCCGGTGGTAATAGCGGGCGACTTTAATGCCTGGGCCGTGGAATGGGGAAGCCGTTTCACGAACCAGCGGGGTCAGATCCTGCTAGAAACCCTGGCCATCTTAGATGTCGACTTGGCTAATGTCGGTACCAAGAGTACCTTTAGTCGAAACGGAGCGGAGTCAATTATTGACGTGACCTTTTGTAGTCCTGGCCTAACAAGTAGTTCGAACTGGAGAGTAGATGATGGCTACACTCACAGCGACCACCTGGCGGTTCGCTACAGTATCGACTACAACAACAGCAGACAGCGGATAGAAGAAGAGGCGGCTAGGCCAAGGCCAAGCCCTCGTAGGTGGAAGACATCATACTTCGACGAAGAGGTATTTAGGGAAGCGCTCCGCCGTGAGCGAAACTTAATCGGTTTAGACGGCGACGAGTTGGTAGCGGTGCTCTCACGTGCGTGTGATGCGACCATGCCTAGGCGAGTCCACCCTAGAAATGGGAGGCCACCGGCTTACTGGTGGACCGACGCGATTGCGGACCTGTGCCGCGCCTGCCTACGGGCTAGGCGGCGGATGCAGCGAGCACGATCAGAGGAAGAGCGAAACGAACGGCGGGTGGTGTTCGCCGCTGCAAAAGCCGCGCTCAAGACTGAGATAAGAGCAAGCAAAAAGGCCTGCTTCGAGGGTCTCTGTCAGAGTGCCAATACGAACCCGTGGGGTGACGCTTACAGGATCGTTATGGCCAAGACGAGAGGGGTGATGGCTCCTACAGAGCAATCTCCAGAGATGTTGGAGGGGATCATTGGAGGACTTTTTCCGCGTCATGATCCTAGTCCTTGGCCTCCTTTCGTAGGACGTAGGATGTAAGGAATGCGTTTAATAGAGCCAGCTGGTCTGCTATTGCCGATGCGCTCTTGCGTCTGGGGATACCGGAGTACCTGTACAAGATTCTCGGAAGTTACTTTCACAATCGTGTACTAGTCTACGACACGGAGGTGGGTCGGAAGTGCTTTCACATAACCTCAGGAGTCCCGCAAGGTTCCATCCTGGGTCCGGTGTTATGGAATGTCATGTACGACGAGGTGTTGAGGTTAGAGTATCCAGTGGGAGTGGTGATTGTCGGATTTGCCGACGACATTACGCTCGTAGTCTACGGTGAAACGATCGAGGAGGTAAAGTTGACTACCAACCACTCGATCAAGGTTGTGGAGGCGTGGATGCGGTCCAGGAAACTGGAGCTGGCTCACCACAAGACAGAGGTGACGGTTGTTAACAACCTGAAGTCGGAGCAGCAGACGGAGATCAGTGTAGGAGAGTGTACTATCCTGTCAAAGCGCTCCGTCAAACACTTGGGCGTGATGATCGATGATAAGCTTACCTTCGGTAGCCACGTCGATTATGCCTGTAAAAGAGCCTCCACAGCTATTGCGGCACTGTCCCGGATGATGTCCAATAGCTCTGCGGTGTACGCCAGTAAGCGCAAGCTTCTGGCTAGTGTTGCTACGTCCATACTTAGGTATGGCGGCCCGGCGTGGGGCACCGCGCTAAGTACTAAATGCTACCGACGGAAGCTGGAAAATACTTACAGGCTTATGTGCCTGAGGGTTGCGAGCGCGTACCGTACCGTGTCACACGACGCTCTCTGCGTCATTACTGGTATGGTGCCTATCAGCATTCTTATCAGTGAGGACATGGAGTGCTTCGAAATGCGCGGCACAAGAGGCATACGCAGGACTGCCAGGATGGCCTCTATGGTCAAATGGCAGCGCGCGTGGGACAGTTCCACCAAAGGAAGGTGGACCCATAGGTTGATACCGAGGGTAGATAGTTGGATTAATAGGCGCCATGGGGAAGTTACATTCCACCTGACACAGGTCCTTACAGGTCATGGTTGCTTCCGACAGTGTGTAGATACGTTTCGGGCATGCGGATTCTCCCGAATGCCCAGTGTGCAATGGTTTAGAGGAAACGGCGGAACACGTTTTGTTCGTGTGCCCGCGTTATCGCACAATGCGTGACCGCATGCTTGCCACATGCGGAGAGGACACAACTCCGGACAACTTGGTCCAGAGGATGTGTAGGGATGAGTTTGGCTGGAACGACGTTTCAACGGCTATTACTCACATCGTCTGGGAGCTACAGAGGAGGTGGCGCGTGGACTCGGAGAATGGCTAGTCCAGATGCAGTACAAGAGGTGGTCCAGGGGTTCGGAGTCGGCTTCGTAGGTCATACCGGTGCCCTGCGGTCGAGATCGACCCTTACAGCGATTAAGTGGCCGCGGAGAGGAAGTCCCGGTAGCGGTGCTGTCGTGGCGTCGGTCTACTGGGTTGGATCCAAGCCCGCGGTTGGAAAGGGGTCCCCAGCAAGGGTCGGGGCAGGCGGAGACCCTGCCGTCAGCAATCTACGGATGCATCTGATAGGGCCTGAAGGGTAGTGATACCCTTCCTTTGCGGGCAGGTCAGATCTGCCCGCCTTCCGAGGACAAAGGGAGTGGCGAGGACCACTCGGGAAACTGGCTAAGCGCCAGCATGCTACCGTGATGGACTCTCCAAAGCGAGTCATCGATGTTCGTTGCTGCAGGCTACGCTGCTAACCTTGTGGGTGCGATGTGCACTAGCCCTCTCTCTGAAGCAATACCTTCTTGGTGGTTCCGGAGAGACGTAGGGTTTGGCGACCATAGGAATGGTTTAGTGGGTACGAGGAGAGAGTAGTCCTGGATTTTACTTTTGTTGTAGAAGACGGCCTGTCAGACCTACACTACCCTAACCTTCTGTTAGGGTGTCTGTTGAGCAGATTATCCCCCTATGGTTTAGAAGGAAAAAAAAGGCATCACGCGCCGCCTTACTATGCCATCGGCCTGAGGGTACGATGTGCACTTACCCCTCTGAAGCAATGCCTTCTTGGCAGAGATGGAAACACTCTCATCGTGAATCAACTCGCGAGTGTAAAAGCAACAAACGGTTTACTCACGGTGCTGAGAGTAAGCCGTGTGTGAGTTTATTCGCACCCGCTTGCTTCACGAGTATGAAGCAAAACAAAAACAAAAACACTCATGAATTTTTATTCGCGAAGAACAAGTGGAGATGCGGGAATTGCATTTTAGTACGATTTTAATAGCAAAACAAGTAATTATCCATCAGATAGTAGTGTTTTGTGCTTTATTGTTCCTGAAAAGTTAATCTGTCGGCCGTGTAAATTCGTTTTTTCACAAAATTGAAAAATGTTCAGAGCTGCTTCGCGAATCAATCACGAGTGCGACCAGCTGCGTTAGCTCGCGAGTGAAGGAAGTGCGAATATATTCTGGTTTCTGTTGTTCACGAGTAGGATAGCTTTGCGTTTGTGTCTACTCAGCTGCATTCCTCACTGTTTTCCATCACTGCTTCTTGGTGGTTCCAGAGAGACGAAGGGTTTGGCGACTATGGAAATGCTGTTTAGTGGGTCGAGGACTCGAGGAAAAAGAAGTCCTGGCTTTCACTTTTTTTATTTTTGGTAGAAGAATGGCCTTAATATTCATTGTCCGTGATATTGCTGTTGAAGAATCTGTTAAGCTGTTGAATGCGGAAGGGGAATCTATATGGGAACGCGATCATGAAGCTGTTGAGTTAGTCGGACCGATGTACTTGTCGACTACACAGAAGCTGAAGTGTTGAATGAACCTGTTACGGATGGTGATAATCTGGAGGCAGCTGCGAAATGGGACGATACTGATCGTCCGATCGAGAAGCTTGAAGTTAGATAAGGTTTTCGATGATTGTGAAGAAGAGAACGTCCCGGTGGAGAGAGATCCTTTGGAAATTCGCTGAATCTAACGGGAGCGTACTCCACCAACGAGACTGAACGACTATTCTTGCTATGCCTTCGCTTGCAATACAGAAAATTACGTTGACATCCAACGGGCAACAATCGAGGATCTGCGAAAGTGAAAGGATTGACCTAAATGGAAGGTAGTCGACAATGAGATTTGGGAGGAAATCCATTTCCATTTCCGATTTCCATGAAACGTATACGCAGTGTGAAAATTCCATGAAACGTATTATTAAAGTGTGCAAGCTTCACAAAATCAATCTATGGGCTGAAACAGTCTTACAAGACCTGGAACA